>NC_134575.1:7490000-7522500 GCF_050947875.1 Dermacentor variabilis | reverse complement strand
GATTAGAGAAAGAGCCTGCTTGTAGTTGACGCCAGGCAGTAGCCGGCTCGCGGGTGAGACGAGGGTGAGGAGGGGAGTAAAGCCGCCTACTCGTGCGATATGTCGTGGTGCCGTGGTACGTGGTGAGGTCCTCGCTGGACATATCGCGATCGGAGGGGCCCGGCGATCGGTTGACGAAACCTCGGGCAATATAAGGTGCATCGTTCCTCGCGGCGTAGGGCTCGCGCCTACGCCGGACCAGGCGTAGGCTCGAGCTCTACGCCTGGCATCGTGGAACCCTGCAAGCATATTCTTAGGGAACGGTTCGGCAAGGATCTTGGCCCTGGCCAGAGGTGGAAGGTGCGGGTTTATCGTGTGTGCTGGGCCAGGCTGTACGCCCAGTTTGGCAAGAACGCGTCCGCCTGCCGTCGTAATGCGCTCAGCGGTGTTGGTGCGCTGTTCGGTGGGCTTCACTTAGCTCGTCTACCGTGTTACGAACGCCCAGATGGAGGATATGCTGGGTGCTGGCAATGCGAGGGATGCCAAGCGCCGCCTTGTAGGCGCGGCGGATGATGGAATCTCCCCAATTGGTCTTGTGCGCCAAGCGAAGATGCAGATGAAGATTCTCATTGAGCGTGGCCAGCCACTATTCGATTCATGTTTGGCAACGTAACTGCCGATGCTCCAAGCGGGGCCACCTTGCAGCAATTCATTCGACACTCCGACATTCCACCGGACGTTTTGGTCCTATACAGGAGACCGGCCAAATTGATGGGATACACCGCCTTCAACCAACCCACTGACCAGAAAATAAGCAGAAGATGCTCGAAACTCGCGCATGGACGTCACAAGTAAAGGGTGGGCGAATACTGGAATCTTTCGAATAACGAATTGAACGTTGTCGAACTAGATTCGGTCTTCGAATCGAACAGTCAGTATTCGTGAGTACAAATAATTTTTGAATAGTGATTGAATATTTGAATGTTTAACTTATGGGTGATCAAACACAGAAGTGGACCACTAGTGCTATGAATGTAACCCTGGCGGCAGTACTGTATAGACATAAAATACGAGAAGTAACCTATAGGCATGCTATGCGACCTTCAGTGAACAAGGCTTTCCGTCTAAACCGTGATCATTCGCATCCAATCAGTAGTCCTCAATACGCGGACAGAGTGCTTATTTGTTGTTGATTCTCGATTTTTACGTTTAGTAAGCAATTATTCATGATGTCAACAAAGTGCCTGTTTGATCCCAACATGCATTTGTGCTTCTAGTAAACCACTCTGGAAGAAGTTTGCTAACGTTGTGAATGGGGTTTGAGAGGGAGTGCACCTATATATATATATATATATATATATATATATATATATATATATATATATATATATATATATATATATATATATATATATATAGATGCCGCATTCGAAGCCTTTCAAAGCACGTTCTTCCGAAGGCACCGTAGTCGCAAAAACATCCTGTCATGATTGCTTATGAACTCTTGCGACGCAACCGGGAACAGTTCCCTTCCTCTTGCACTTTTTTCTTTTTATTCTTGCTCGTTCACCAAATGGGAGAAGGTGAGTAAAGCGCCGCCTAATTAAGAACGGCATGAGAGCCACTCAACCCTTAAAATCATGCGGCAGCAAGGCAGGACAGAAAACACCCATACAAAAAAAAAAAAAAGGAAAGATGCTGCACGTCATCGTGTGAAAAAGAAACACCGTAGACGCCTGCACTTCAAGAATACTTGAACTTGTAAGGTACACTGTACATGCTTAACGGAAATGTAGCAATTGACGGTAACAGCACGTTTGCTGTATATACTATTAAATCTATAGGGCACAATGTACGAAGCCCTGCGCATACATACCCGCAGTTCGCGCGACGCCGCACCGTTTTTCGATGGGCCAAGGCACATCCACGCGCTGCCCGATGCTGGATGTAATTTCATCGCGATTCCACCCGCATTTCTGCCGTCTCTGCTCGGTCTCTGCTATCTTGCTTTCGGCGAGAGAGCGAAATGTGAAGCCGTCCTATGATTTAACGAAGCAGTCTCAAAGAGTTACCAGCGCTTGTCTGCTTTTGCCCCGTGGCGTCGGAAAAATCCCATCGATCGGAGTCTTTCTTTCTTTCATATGTTATTATTGCTCTTTTCGTTACTCATGCTCCTATACTTCCTTATTTGTTTGCATCCGGATCCGATGATCCAAACTTGTTTACCCAGTATATATATATATATATATATATATATATATATATATATATATATATATATATATATATATATATATATATGTGTGTGTGTGTGTGTGTGTGTGTGTGTGTGTGTGTGTGTGTTTGTGTGTGTGTGTGTGAAATACAGTTGAAAGAATCGTCCCAGTTTCGTTGCGCGTTTGGTGAGACCAGAAACTGGATAATTCGTTTACTCGGCCGGCCTCATGCGGCGCACAATTTATTTATTCCTTTATTTTCATTTCTTTCTTACAGCGAAGATTGTTCCTTTTTTATGGCAGTCATAAGGCGGCTCGAAAACACAATCATAGAGAAAGTCATGAAACACTCGAAAAAAACGCGCAAAGCGGTAACCATAATAACACACTGCAAGAGATGATCGAAGCTACAAGCGACAATTAATTCATTTTGTGCCATTTAACGAACGACTTGCTTATGCACGGAGCTTGTTTCATGCAATTCTGGTCATCGTTCAATGCACTCTACTTTGATTGCTAAGAATTCCGCCATGGCCGAAAAGACAGCTCAAGCCAAAGTGACAGAACGCATTTGGAAGGCGCCTCTGAGTTGACGCCGCCTCGCATGACAAGAAAGAGTAAAGAAACAATACAAATTTTATCGCTGTATTTGAACACTTTACGTGTGCGAACTTCAGTTAAAGAAACAACATAGCCTGCATTAAGCACACAAGAAAGCGTGCCAACTTTCTTGTGCGCAGAAAACGTTCTCGCCGAGCTTCCAAGCGTTCTGCTCAGAGGCCATCTTTGAACAGCGAAGTAGCCTGCGTCGGTTTTGACTTTAATGCTGTCTTCGCGAAGCTCTCTTTTGCCGGCTTCGTCAGTCAAAAAGAGGCTTAAAAGAACACAAGAGAATGAGACTAAATCTGTTTGGATGGTAAAGTGTTACTTCGAAACTCTCAAGTCCGCGGCAAGAGGTTGATCGCTGGAAGAGGCCAAACTTAGATTCATCTTCGGTATCGCGCCAGTACCCCAGCGCTCGTACTTCAGTGTGACTTCATGAATTTCAAAATATCTTATCGTGCTTTTATGAACAATTTTGCAGTGCTAATTACTTTTTACCGCGGTATAACTATTACCACTGTGTCCGTGAGAGTGCCGGTCATCAACCGGTACCGGTGGCCACCAAAAGGTACGATTTTTCGCCAATTTCCCGGGACTTTCCGTGGAGGCCGGCGCCATTGCTAAGCGTAATCGAACAGCTTGGAACTGCCCATAGCTAGGCCTAACCTCTGCGAGGGAAGACCGTCGTCTTCGGGCGGCGGCTGTAGAAACACGTCGACCGAGATGGAGACGTCCATTGTTCGGGACCCGGCGAATTCCGGCGTTAGCCAGATGTGCGTTGAAGTTCAAGGGGAAGAAATTTCTTCCGAGGAATTCAACGACGATGCAGACTGGTCGCACGTCGGCCGGCGTATAAAGACCTTGGCCGACGAGGGGCCTGCCGCTCGCCAGTCAAGACCTACGACGAAGAACTTTGCCAGGAATGTGAAAGCTTCGGTGACGAGGGCAGCAAGAATCCCGGACGCTCTACCGAGGGAGGAGACCAAGGTGATAGTGCGGCCTCGGGGAGGCCTTAAAATCGCGAGGACTCAGACCGCCACTGTGGCATCGGCCATCATGACGGCGGCGAACGTATCAAGGGAGGACGGAGCAGCGGACACCTTCTGCCCCAACTTGCAACAAAACATCATGGTGGTGAGTACCCCCGACGATATACGTGCTTCACGTTACGCCGAGATAAAATCGATCTGCATTGGTGGCAAGGAACACGTGGTTGGCGCATATCAAACCGCGCCATAAGGCACCGTTAAAGGCGTTATTAGAGGTATCCCAATAGTATCCCGATCGACCGGAACATTGTTAACTCGAGAAATCACTTGGCCCTTGGCGCGAAGAGGATTGGTAGCTCGACCACAGTCTTCGTGGCTTTCAAGGGCCTGAAGGTCCCGAAGGTCCCGAATTACGTGTGCTATGGTCCCGTACTCACCAACTGCAGCCTATATCGAAAACAATTCGATGTATGTAAGCGGTGCGAAAAGGTGGGCCACCGCCGCGACGTTTGTCCAAACCCTCACGTGAGGGTTTGCTTTGCTTGTGGGGCCGTTGACCCCAAGGAGGACCATAGATATGTACCCCCACTTGCAGATTGTGCAGAGGGCCACATCTGACCGGTGACAAGGTTTGCAAGAATAGGTACAAGGTCCCATACGGAGTTACAAAGAGGCAATGGGAGAGCAAGATGGCCGAACAACAAGCGCAGCAGCAACAACGAGCGTCTCTCAGAGCTGAGGAATTTCCATCGCTGATTTCAGCAACCGCAGCACCTGCCGGCCCAGCTGGTCGCAGTGCGTCACGTTCCGTCTCGAAGCGCAGTGCCAGCGAGAGTAGACAGCGTAGCCTTATCCGTAAGCGATCACAGTCACGTGACCGCGTGAGCTGGGCCGATGCAGCAAGGCACGGTGCCAAGAAAGCACAGGGGGGGGGGGGGGGTACCACCACCACCAGCTCCAATACCACCGCAACGACCAAAACCATTAGCAGCACCAAGACCGTCGATGTAACAACAACAGCAAGACGAGGGAAGACGAGGCAATGAGGACGTTGAAGGAAGCCAACGAGGCACTCCGGCGCAAAAACAACGAGCTCGAGACGAAAGTCAGTAGGCAAGAGACCACTATTAGCAAGATGGCAAACGAGATCGCGGAAATCAAGAAGCTTCTGACGACTCGTTCCACCAATAATGAAACGCCCCAAGCGGTATCATGTGAACCCACACCCAGCACCAGCAGCGCTGTACCATCAACATCCGCTGAGAAGGAACCGGCACCCAAGAGACGAGCGATCTAGAACCTGAAGGAGCGCAAGCTGAACGACCGGGTGGACAACCTGAAAGACAAGGTCGACCAAATCGAGGAACACCTCGACGGGCTCGAAGATTATAGTAAGACAACCTTCACCAAGATGATTAACGACAGGTTCGCCGCCATCGAGCGGGCGTGTCAGCAGTTAACGAACGCAATACAGCAAATAACGCAGCAGTACAATCAGCAACAATCATGGCCGCTCCAGCAACAGCAACAACTACAGCAGTGAAGGGTATCGTGACCTGGCACTGGAACTGTAACGGTTTCGCTAGCAAGAGGGCAGTCTTGCTGCAACACATTACAGAAGTAGCACGGAAGCCCGATATAATCATAATACAAGAGACTCGCACTAATGCAGTATCGCTACGCGGTTATCGGGCATACGCCAAGTCTCTGAAGGTCAGCGGTGGTAGAAGGATATGCACATTGGTTCGCAAGGAACTCACCTTCATTGAGCACGAGTTGCACAACAGTAAAATTGAATACACTCGCATCGAGGTTGTTACGGGCAAGAAACAAAAGAACAGCACCTTTCTGTTTAACGTCTACAGTAGCCCTTCAGACCGGAAGCAAAAATTCAAGACGCTCCTTCACAGAGCCAGCACCGTGGCGGGGACTCACAGGCTCGTCGCCTGCGGGGACTTCAACACGGCGCACCCGGCATGGGGATATAACAAGCAATTGGCCAAAAGGCGAGGCTTGTTCCAAGACACAATAGACCATGGCTTCATCCTCATCACAGACCCGACTGATCCTACAAGGATTGGGAACTCTGTGTCCAGGGATACGACGTCGGACCTCACGTTCGTGAAGAACGACGAGAAGGGAAATATCTCCTGGCGCAACACGGGGTCTGAGCTCGGCAGCGACCACTGCATCGTAGAGGTCATCATACCGGAGGAGGTCAAGGCCTCGGAGGACACCCGAAAACATAATTTTACGGATTGGGATGCCTTCCGTAGTCTGTTGCCAACGGAGATGGAGGAAATCGAGAACATCGAAGGATGGTCAGCCCACATCGCGGGGAAGGTCAAGGAGGCGACCAAAATCATAGAAACGGATGAGCAGGTCGACAAGGTTGACAGCCGCCTCGCGCACTTAATCGAAGCAAAGCAATCTATACTAAACAGATGGAAGAACCAACGACTAAATCGGCGCCTAAGGAAGAAGGTGGCGGTGCTGAATCGCGCTATCGAAGTTCATTGTTGGCTGCTCTGCACGCAATAATGGAACTAAATCTGTAGCGCTGCGGACGGGTAGATGCATTGCGGCAAGACCTGGAACTTGATGCGGCATCTGCTCGACGAGACTAAAACAAAATCCCATCAACGCGACCGCGACCGCGACCGATCTTTGCGACCGCGTCGCAAAGATCATTCACAGAGCAGTAAAGGAAAACAGGGAATCCGAAGTAACCAGACGCATAGGCAGCAAGTACCTCCCGGTTACACCCACGGAGAGGCATCCCACAACGATAACACGATAAAAAGCACGATAACCACAACGAGACGGCACACGCAGTGGCGCGAGCGCTAACCAACCGCGTCGCTGCAACCGACCGTCCAACGTGGTGTAGCGCCAAGGACCGCATAACGACGTTCAACGAACTTACACAGTTCCACCGCCTGGCTCGAAGGACTTTCCCACCTCCGCACCCGGGGCTGAGCCGAGCGGAGGCGGTGCTGTTCAGACAATTGCAAACTGGTTCCTTACCCACCCCAGTGTTAATAAATCATCTGTACCCGAAATTATATGTGAGTGATGTGTGCCGCGTGTGCCAGCGGGAGATGGCCACCTTGACGCACATCCTATGGGATTGCACCAAGTTCCCCGACGAATCTTCGACAAGTACAACGATTCCGCCGCGATTCGCGGCTGCGGCGGAATGCTACGAACATGAAAGCCAAACCTGGGCCGTCCAGCAGGTCTCGGCGGCTCTTGAAAGACAAAGGCCGAGCGAAACCGACGGAACGTTGCCCCTCAGGGCGACCGACCGCGGGAGTAACACGCGCTAGAGTTGAGTAGAGACCACCCGCTGAGAAGACGTCAGGGCCCGCGTCACGGCGCCATTTAGTCATGGTGTCGTTCTGCAGGCGACTAAATGAAGTTGTTTCTCTCTCTCTATCGTGCTTGGGTTGTAGTTCAGGAAAACCTTGTTTGAACTCCCTAACTTTAGTCTGCGTTTCTTTTAGATATACGGCATAGTTCATCCGACACAAATAGAATCCTCGATTTGTCAATTTGTCGAGGATGCCAAAACTAGGGCGAGCAGACGTTGTCAAAATCTACGACGTCAGGACGTGGCCTCAGAGATCGGGCGGCGTACGCGCACGCATGCTCAAGTGCACGTTGTGATTTCGCCGCTGAAATTACGGTTCAATGCATGTGAAAATGGAAATTTCACCGTGCACGAGTAAATAGAAATGCGCACAGAGCCGCAGGGAAGATGCTGTTCTTGCTAACGACAGTAATGAACATTGATATTATTCAATTATTCAAGCGAATGAACGCTGTTTCTTTATCCTGAAGTTTGTCCAGCGGCGTAAGCGATTATAACCTCTATACGAATTCAGGCCGGTTTCCCCATTATACATCAAATGGAGCTCGATGATTAAGCCCATGCTGGAGCAGCTACAGCGATGTAGATGTATGTTGCGTGCCAGGAAGGAGCGATGTTATAAGGAACTTCTCAGGATGAAGTATGTGGCCATGGTCGTCTCTTGCATTTTAATGACAGGCTTATCGCACGGGTTTCGTCTTTACAGCAAAAGCGTGACCGTCGTTAGCTGTATGAGAACCACGGCGCGAAAAATTACGGTTGCGGGATTTTTGCATGTGTAACGAAGGTATTCGCGTGATTTGGTTTACGAGTAACAAAGCAAATAAATCGTTACGGTACCCACGGGATTTGAACCCGTGTCTCGCTGGCCAACGCGTCAGAATGGCAACCTGTTAATCAATAAGTAGACGATGCCGTTAATTTCCTTCCTTTCCTTTCCTTTTTTGTCACAAGATGTTCTCGTCTGTTTTCGTCACTCCATCCGGTTCGGTGTCACCCTGGATCACCGAATGCGAGTGGGTGCAAGCGATGCGGCGTAAGCGACCCCCCCCCCCCCTCGCTTTGGCAAATAGCAGAGAGATAACGAAATAATCCTAGGAACGAAGTAAGCCCAGCGAAGGGACGATATATCCGTGTGTTCCTGGCCGCAGCGACCGCCCCCAGTGTTGACGTCAGTGGTGTGACGCTGGACTGTCGCTGTCGCGCGGGGCCGGGTATAAGCCGATCCCCGAGCCTTTGTTTGGCTCCCGGATTAGCGAACGCTGCTGCAAGGCACAAAAGAAACATTAGAGCACGCTCGCGATTGATGTTCGCCCTGGCGTTAATGCAGCTTATCTTTCACCCTGCCAAGGTAGGCGGCCGATGGATACCCGAGTAAAATTTGTCGCTTCTGGCAAGAAGTTGAGGGAGACGCGCGAGAAAGTGTGACAGGCAGCGGATCGCACAAGGTGTGTGTGTTTGTGTCGACAGAAGCAGACAGCTTGTTTGGCTTGGCGTCAGAGGATTAACTAGCCGAGAGAAGATAAATTTGAGCGAGCCACCGCTAGGGAAGTTGCACTCTTTGTGCGAGCGTGCGTGCGAGCTCGCCCCTTTGGCACGCTGTCTTGCGTCCGAGAAGTGGGCCTTAGAGGTATACACAAGGCAGCACCCTCGGCGACGAATGGATTGGGCCCCAAGGGCTGGAACGTGTCACTACAGCGGCGATGCGAGTGGCTATACAGGAGTCACAAACTGGCTCGTGGGTTTCTGGAAGACGACGGGAGAGGGAGAGACGCGTGTTGTACTTAAAAGCAGTAACCGTTGCGTTAAAACGATAGACACAGGAAAGGTGACGCAATATAGTGTAGCTTTTATCTTGACACATCCTTGTGCTAGTCGTGTTCACGCTACGGTTAATTCTTTACGTGGGAACAGGCTATAGAATAGCCCAAGAACAAGTTCTGCTAAGATGCGCTGTCGCTTTCGACTTGGGTGTTTTCGTTTCTGGTGATGGTCTACTAAACGTTAATGCGCCAACGGCGTGTACCCGCGTCGAAATTAACTTGCCCTGTTCATCTGGGTTATGCATCTGCTTGTCGTGTTGTGCCGTGCCGCATTATCTCAATAGAGCTTACGGAGAGCCGGGAACGGCCTGCGTGGTGCGTCCGGCTATACTCAGCGTTGCAGGAATGCTTAGAGAAGAGTATATCAAATACATCAAATGACTATACGGGGGGTCATTTCTAATTAAGTCTTATGAAATTTTCAACAAGCCCCTGTTGCAGATGACATCATTCTAGTGCTTAGTTCCTGAGGACATTACTTGGACGAAAAATCGAAACACATGTTCAACTAACTAAAAAAGTTAACTAATGCTATAATTAATTACTTTAAGGGACATATTACAATTTACGAAGTGTAGCCTGTGAGGTTGTCAGGCGCATCCACTTAGAATGAATTTCCAAAAGGACACCAGTTTGGAGATATGCGCCATCAAACTCGCCGTAAAAATGTTCTGTTGGTCCACTTAATTTTTTTTAAAGAAAACGCTCTTTTATTCCGAGAGCAATTATATGGACACTAATGACGCATTTCTGCCGTCGGCCTCGCCGTGATGTTCCGTATAACGTCCAAGGGCGATAAAATCGTTGCCGCGCGCCGTATATGCGGTATGTGCGAGTGCAAGCGTGCGAGGGTGAGCCGACGAAGCGGCTCAATGTCGCGTGCGCAACGGAGGAAAGCGGGGAGGAAGCGCGCCGTCTTCCGTCGCCCGCAAGGCACCGGGCAGGGGGGTTCTACTCCGTCGGCGGCTGCGTATGGGGCGACCGAGCGGGCCCTATCTTGAAAGCGATCTGCGATGTACAGTGCACCGAGGGCTGAGAGCTTCGTGTGCGACCGATATACGTTCTCGTTTAAGCGAGAGGCCGCACTTCGCTCGCTGCTTCTGCCGCTCTTCCTCACGCCAGCGTTTTGATCGACAGCGACTATCCGTGGTCATAGAATATGATGTGTTTGCTTGCATGTGTGCGCGTGACACCGCGCTTGTTAATTTAATTGGTAAGCGAATGTTTACAAGTTTGTGCGGCCGATAAATCTACTACCCCTACTTCGTATAGCTGTCTACTAATTTGCTATCGCAGTCAATGCTTCGCCTAAAGGGCGAAACGACGACTTTTTATGCATTCAAGCACAAACTGAAACGCCCATTTATTTCGTCCCACACTTTGGAACATAAGATCTCGAAGCTGGTGTCATCTTGAATATCCGTTCCAAGTGGTTGCGTTTTGCAAACTCACCGGCTACAATTCGTAAATTGCAGTATGTGCCGTAACGTAATCAACTAAGAAGTTAACTAGTCTGATCTTGTTAACTAGTTAAATATTTGTTTCTATTTCTAGTGGTAGTAATGTCTGCCTCTTCGAGTAATCCAGTTCAAGGACAAGGATTATGCTATCTGCCACAGGCGGATTTTTAAAAATTCCGTAAAGCTTAAAGATGATCACCGTTTGTATAAACGAATGGCGATTCAAGTATAGTGCACGAAATTGAGCAATACCTTTCCCTGACACATGTCGTTTCCCGACTATACAGTCGCGTGTAGAACACCCACGTACGACCACGCAACAGTCCCGCGCACCCGGCGAGTTCATTGTGGGTGTGGCCGCTCTTTCGAAATCCTGGCTTCTGACATGAACGAATGGTTCCGGCGTTCTAAGGATCGACATCGTCGGTTGCTGCGGTGTTCCTGCATATACCGTGGAGAGAGGCATGCGGCGCCGCGTGTTATCTCGTTTAGAAATGGTATAGAGGGCACACACGTCACATTTTGGCCTGGAGTCTCGTTCAAGGTAGTCCTTGTACATGGCTTCCGGCGGGACGACCCAAAAGTAACGATAGTTCTTGTTTTCCATTCGCATGTTTCTTCTAGCATTCCAAAACGTTAATAACATTCAAAGTAATCTTTGCGAGACGCGGTGAACTTGTCCCGCCGCTTTAGCCATTGTTCACAACTGTTCAACTCTTGCAAACTTCACATCTTGAAAACGCTTACACTTAAGGTCTTGTGTCAGTCTTCGAGATCTTCAAGCGCTCGTGTGTCGTCTCTCTCCTTCGTCCTTGTTACTAGTGCGCGCTGTAAGTAATAAAAACGCAAAGTGAAGTTGCGAGAACGCGGATACAGGGAGTAAATAGAGTGAGTTAAGATAGCCTTGTCATACCCTTCTTTCTTTTCCTTTTCTTCTTTTTTTCCCTTCTTTTTTTCTTTTTGTCAAGAAGTAGTGCGCGCTCAGTGGTTGAGTGGGGGGAAGCTTTGTGATGCAAAAACCATTCGCCCGAGTTGCGCAGATTATGGAGTTTTCTTAGAACTGCATCGCGCAACTGCTTGGGCGCTTCAAAGTAAGATTGCTGGCTGACTGACCTCGCGGTACAAAGCCAAAAGGAACAAGCCCTTCGATATCGAATTTCCGAAGAGAGGAGAGCACTTGATGCACGCATGCGTGGTTGTTGTTTGTCGTCTGCCATCAACTACAGAGCAACATTTAAACGAGTGCGCTCGTCAACGTCGCATCAGCGCAGTGGTCATCCTCGGCGGGCTACTGAGGTCCATCCGACGGCCGATCCAGTACGGAAACCCGAAAGTTCAAGTGTAAAACTAGATAACAGAGTACCAACAGTCCGCATTGTCTATTAATTGGGCGTCGCATTAGCTCTCTGGTTGGGTTCAAGGACTGCAAAGACAAGATAAGATAAGAATCGTCTTCCATCTTTAGACAAGGAAGGACCTTAGGTTGCAGTCAGTCGAGTGCTCGCGAATAGCGTGCTTTAGGCTGCGCGGGCGATGTCTACACATAAAAAAAAAAAGAAGGGTCGTAGTAGTTACAATTGTAGTGCACGTCACACCATTTTCTACCTTAGTATAACTGCAGTTGGTGACGATGGAGCTAGTAACATTACTAACTAAACAAGGTCACTACACCATTTTCTACTTTGGTATAACTGCAGTTTATAACGATCGAGCTAGTAACATTACTAACTAAACAAAGTCACCCTCAGCTACCAATTCCAAACTCAGTTAACACCACACACATTCTCGACTCTGATGTATACGGTATATCGGACCAGCTGTTGCTTGTATTACAATGGGTTCGATGTATGTGTCATAGAATATAAGGTTTGAACAATGTGGTTCAAACTTAGTTCGGAATTGGCAGCTGATACCCATTTGTAACAGCGACTACCTCGTTTAGGCAGTAGTATTACGGACTCTATCGTTGCAAACTTTAATTATACCAAGGTAGCAAATAGTGTGACACTATGTAATACTTACTACGAGAGAGAGAGTAAAACATCTTTATTAATAATATTTGAATGGCGAGAGCAGTGTGGGAGGAACCCTCAGACCAGGATCCCTAAGATGATTCCGGCGAATGTTCGAGCCCGTTGTATCGCAGCTCGGAGGACCTCGGGAGGTCCGTCTCGGAGGGCATCGTCCCACAGCTCTTTGTTGCGTAGGGGGTAAAGGAGAGTTGGCAAGGGAGGAAAGAGGTTTGCAGTGCACTCAATCGTGACGTGGAAGATTGTGGGCGAGCCAGGGCAACGATCCGCATAACAGTGTAGGTAGAATTTATTGAGAGAGACAAGATTTGGAAAAGTTGCGGTTTGTAACTGGCGTAATGCCACTGCTTCCTCCCGCGAGAAGGACGGCGGTGGTGCGGTGTAGGTGCGACGAATGCGTGTATAATGACGGAGTATGTCTTTGTAACGGAGCAAGGGATCCCCCCACTCTGAACTAGTCGCCTCACCACGCCGAGTCGCCCGGAGGGAAAAAGAGCTTTCTTTTTTCTAAGAGTGTACCGCTGACGCCCGGTTTGATATACTTTCCATCTGAGCATGCGCCGCCTCGCCGATATACCTGCCTTAACGATTTTTGTCCTTGCCCGTCACTGTGGCCTTCGCAGATGCAATCGCCATGCAGATGCGCGCGCGGCGATGCGGAGCCGGTGATTACGTTAGTAGGAGAAAAGTATACGTGCTTATTTGCCGCTTGATACCGTTGCATCTTCTGAGTTTGTACACTTGCCGCAATAATAACCGTGATTGTGTGTTATGAAACTGGCCATTTCGCAGCAACAGAGGTGTATACTTAAGCCCAGCCTAACTTATGGCTCGTCCACCGCGAGTCAGTTAGAACGGACATATATAACGGGAAAGTCGGTCGAAATGCCTAAAGGAAAGGTAAAAAGAAACAAAAAGAAAGGGGCTGAGCACCCCTTTATTGTTTACCTCCAATTTGTTCCAAGGTGGATCCGCCGCGAGGTCTGCCCTACATCTGCCGGACAGGAACAATAGCGCAGCCTGCCTTCGACAGCCGCGGGAAAGGTCGCAGTTCATCCCGCGTTCCGTCTCTCAGCTCGACCTGGGCTTCCGTCTTTATGCTGTACAACTCGACTCGCCTATTACGAAAGCCCCTTCATAGGGTTGCACCACAAAAACACGTTATGTAAGTTACGTTTGGCGAATTTCCTCTGCATCTGCGCGGTATGGTTCGAAAAAGAACGGGCCGTCCAGTGCACTGTACGCGTAGCTTTTCTCTCGGAACGTGCGCAGTGCTTCGGAAAGCAGTGCTTGCGCTGAGTTCGTCGGTTGAAGTGGCGCACTCCACTCTGGGAGATTCGGTTGATAAAAGGATCGAAAAAGAAATTTATAGAAATAAATTGAAACGACGTTAGTAGACGAAAATAGTAAAAATAAAAGTTCAGTGATACAACTCATCATCAGCCTATATTTATGCTTACTGCAGGACAGCCTATATTTATGCTTACTGCAGGACAAAGGCCTCTCCCTGCGATCTCCAATTGCCCCTTTCTTGCGCTGGCTGTTTCCATATTGCGCCTCCAAATTTGCTAATTTCATTGCCCCCACCTAATTTTCTGCTGTCCTCGGCTTCGCTTTCGTTCCCGTGGCACCAGTTCTGTAACTCTAACGGTCCACCGGTTATCCATCCGACGCATTACATGACCTGCCCAGCTGCATTCTTTTTTTTTTATCTTAAAGGGACACTAAAGGCAAATACTAAGTCGACGTGTACTGTTTAAGTACCTTTCCAGAAACCTCGCGACGCTTGTTTCGTGCCAAGAAAAGACTTTGTTTACGAGAAAAATGTACCTGGAGGGTCTGAATACCTTTTTCGAAATTCATATCTCCCGCCAACCAACCGGGAGAGTGGTGACGTTGCATACGCCATCACCGCCCTTTGCTGCCGTCGGTGAGCAAAACGGCACCCGACAGACGGCGGTACCGAGCCAAGACAGAGCGGCGGATTCGCCGCTGCAGCTTCTTTTTGGTCAAGTGGCGTAGACCGTTCGGGCATCCGGCGACGTCACATGGAAGTTGCATTCTCTGCTACTTGTAGCTTGAGCGAGTTTCGTGAGCCAGCAAAACCAGCGCAGCACTACGCGATCGGGAAAGTACTGAAACGCGAAAGCGTGGGCGGCGCAAAGACGAGGGAAAACGAAACCTTTCGACCGCCCGCGTCGTCGTCAACGGTAATTTCAATGAATTCTTTTTTTCTAAACATGAAATGGAACTGGAAAAGTAGCATTTTATTTCATCTTATAATACAATACGAGGATGTTTTATGCAACGATTAGTTGGGTACTAGTGACAGAATTTAACTGAGGATTCATCTGAGGAGGAGAATTAAATGAGGAGAATTCATCGGGCAAGTGCTTGAATTTCCCGGGGAAGTCTCCAATCATGTCCTGCACTTAGCTCTTTTTCTCGATTATTAAGGCTCTGTTGGCGATAATATTGACGCCTTAGAGATTATCGAGCACTAATCTATCACTTTAGCTTGACTTAGTATTTGTCTTTAGTGTCCCTTTAATTTCAGCTAGAATAGCGGCTATTCATCCATGCTTGCCCTCTGATCCACACCGCTGTCTTCCCATCTCTTAACCTTACGCGAAATATTTGTTGTTCCATCGCTCTTTGTTCTCGAGCTTCTTCGTTAAATTCCAAGTTTACGTACGCCCCATATATGGATGCAGTTGTAACTTATTTTGATTTTATCTCTTTAAATACTAAGATTTGCTTGAGCGTGTTGTATCTTTTTTGCTTATTTTGCCCTTCTCATCGGTAACGTCTTTCTGGGACCTGAAGGTAATGTAAATAAAATAAATAAATAAATAAATAAATAAATAAATAAATAAATATGGAGTTGATGTTGTTGATCCATTTTCATCATGGCAACATAGATATGAAGTGGCTCTTATGTTCAAGGACTCTTTTTCGCCGTTTATCGAGCTTTATTATTATCAGATATGAAAACGCACACATGGTGAACATAGAGGGCGAGTACTGTTTTTAAAGCGATGTTATCTCTTTCCTTATTTCATTTCCGCCTGGCGTTCGCCGTCGTTTTCTCGCCGGATATATTTCTGGATAGGCCTCACTATATATAGGGCAACTGTGTATGTGCCTGGCCTAGTAGGCACTTTGTATCCCTGGATATGTGTCCGAACAGACAATATCGAAATTGGGTATGCGCCCCTTCTGGACCAGTTCCGCTGAATGGATGCTCCACTGCGAGACAATGTGAATAGAAGGCTTTGAATGTATATATATATATATATATAGCCACGTGAGTCGTACTTCTCTCTGCCATGCATGTCTCGTCAAAATTCTTCCCTGTATACGAGAGAGGTAGAGAGAGGAAAGAAAGAAGAAACACGGAGGGGTTAATTACAAGAAAAAAATCGGTTTGCGGCCCTGCGCTGGGGTCGGGGGTGGGGGATGACGTGAAGGGAAGGAAATATAAACAAAGAGAAGCAGAGCACATGCACACAATCACTGCCGTTAGTTGCACAGGACAATGGTTGGCATTCACCAGTGCTAAAGTCGCTCCTGCAGGTTTGTTGTCTTCCTGCGCGTCGCACATTACATTCGTCCTCGTGACTTCAGGAGACCAGGCTGATGCTCGTGTCATCCGCCACTGGCGCTGTATACCTTGCCAACCCGAGCTCCGCGTCATTCGGGTATAGCCACAGTGCGGCGGATTTGCATGTTCTTTTCTTGCGGCATATGGAGAGAGTAAAGCTGAGCACGAGCGGGTGACCTGACGGCGGCAGCAGAAGGGACGTATGTATATGCACGGACGGACAGGCATAGCGAACCCAGTTGCGAGCTCTTAATTTCTACCGCAGTTGCACCTTTCGTGCACGGTAGATAAGCGTCAGGGCCACCGGTTTCTATAGCCGCGTTACAAGCGCAACCGAAGGTTATTTTGCGTGAATAAGCGTATACTTACGATGAAAGCGATTAAAGCTGTTGAGTCAGCTTTCGTGGGCAAGTGTGCTGAAAAGTGTGAGCAAGCCTCAAGATGGATTCTGGCTCATTATGGTTTGCTTCCATTCGATGACTTTCTTTATACCTTTCTCACTATTGGACGTGTATACGTCGAACAAAGGCACGTAAGATATCGCAGGGGTCGGATATTTGCTAAACGCGCGACCGCTTTTTCTGATCCCACCTCTATAGCCTGCACGCACAAGCAGTTCTGCATAGTTCTGCACGCATATTCTGTCTCGCTAAACTGCGCACAGTTTAGCGAGACAGAATATGCCTGTTCGTTTGCATAGCAGTATAAAACACCGGGAGTTGGTGCCCAATGCTGGCAAAAAAAAAAAAGTGAAAACAAAAGGTGCGCCATATACCCTTACTGTAATGCTAATAAACCCCCCGGCAAGATATGTTCGCTTCTACCAGCGATGGTGTAATAGCCCTCGGCGGGCTCGTGTATTGTTCCGAAGGACAGCGGGGGCGTGGGCTATTTGTAACACTTGCCCGTCCGCGGCGTATACGCGAGGGCATCGATTCGTCGTTTGCTGCAGCGCGACCCTGTCTTGCCTGGGGCACTGCGCAGGGCTCAATGCTAATCCCGTTCTCATTTGCATGCGCTGAAACGGGCATGTCTGGAGTGAGGTGTGCGCAGGCAGGCAGGCAGGCAGGCAGGCAGGCTGTTCACCGTTTCTCTTTCACGGTGCAGCGTTCTAGAAGGTGTGTGTATAGGCGGTGTCGGCAAGTGACTGCGCCGTTGAGTCGCGCGTAAGGGGGACTCGCAATTTGCCAGAGTATTGGCCACACTATCCCTTCCGGGCGTCGTTGATGCGCTAACCATTCAGGAGATTCGGTCGCGTGTCAGCGACCTCGCGCTGTTTTTACGACAGGTGCGGCTGCCGCACCGATGCACGCTTTTGGCGAGGCACTCGAGAGCTGATGGCTTCCGAAGTCGCCCCTGGGTCCTTGTCTGCTGCCGTCGTTGTTTGCCTTTACTTCATTTTTTTTGCTGTTTATTTCGAGGAAATAGGTTCGTAATTTAGCCGTAATGGCTACTTAATCTATGCGCTTCGCGTACACCGAAGTCGTTAGGGCTGTGATGCCGATGATAAACAGAATGATATGTTGCTGCTGAGGAGGAAACTGCAGACCTCGGCTGCCTGTCTCCAGATGGCGGCAGATGAAAGCGTTGCGCCGAGCCAACCAAGATACGTGGCCGCTTATAGCCTCAAAAGTAGTTGCTGAGGCGGCAGAACACGCGCAGTGGCCTGTCGAAGGACTGTAGCAAGTCTGAGCACGATTACTTTAATGCTAGCTGGTCGCAAAAAGCGTTCGCGGGCTTTTATTGCGCTTTTTCGGTTTCTTTTCTGACGTGAGCTGGGAGCTCGCGAAAAAATTTCACCGGGTATATTTTCATGCCTGTACCCTTTGCCCAGTGTAGGGTAGCAAATCGGACGCGCGTCTGGTGAACCTCCCTGCCTTTCCTCTCTTCTTTTTCTCTCTCTATCTCTCGCACCGGGTAAACAATTTTCTTTCTCTGAAAACTACGCCGTCTTTTTCTAATCTGTAGTCGTCACTGTTCACCCAGCAGAGCGTTTGTTAGAGGCTCCGTGTGCATTAAAAAAAAAAAAAAAGGCGCGTGGGAAGGCTAGATATTATGATCCATCATGACACTCAATTCTATGCAATAATGATTGACCTCTTTATTGCCTTCGAATCGTCCTTTGCGATTAGGGTCCCAACAATTTAACGGATTCTTACCCGTAATATCGCTGTATTCAAGACCGCCACTAAAGTATCGCGTTGCGTCCATTGCAAAGTACGATAGTTCTAAAGATGTCGCCTTCCCGCTTGTTTACTTGTTTTTAATTAGAGCGTCAGTTGGGAGCTCAGTCACAAGGGTCGCCTACAAAACGTGCTGTCCCCGAAAGAAGGGCTGCCCATCTATGTCCGCACCAGGAACGTCCGTTGCGAACAGTGTTTTCTGTGGTATTCAAACGAGACAGAAGTTTACGGGAAGGTAGAAGCTTGAAGTGATCAACAGTCGTTGAACAAGGAATGTCGATGTGCCCATCCGTTTCGACAAAGGGATTTGTCTCGCTCCGTGTTCACTGGAGTGCGCTAAGAGAGTGACGTTAACCGCAATACACGGGCATCAGTTGAGAGGAACGTTAAGTACGCTTCAATAATCAAAGTGACGCAGTGTTTACGCACTTTGTGACTCGCGTGTTCAGAATTTAAATTTGCGTGCGTGAAGCTTGCACTAGCGAATAAAATGGAAGCAAAATGCGTTAAGCATGATGCCTGGTATACGCGAGCGTCTCCTTGTCGTTGGCGATTCGTTATTTATTTATAGGTTTGGGATAATTATGCGAAACAGCGGAAGTAGCACGTGCTGAATTGTAACCCCAGGTTTCTTGATATCGCGCATTATTGTTTGTTAGTTTCTACTTTTTCCCGTTTATGAGCCCCGAAATATCGGGAGTTCGTCCACAGAAGAGCCTTGGCTATACCAAAATCTAAGCTATAAAATTAGATTAATGAAAAGCAAGACAGAGTTGGAACAAGTCTATAACGAAACAACGATTAGGCCAATCTAGACGCTCTTTGTTTTCGTGCTGTTCGTTGTTGCTTTTCACTCGCACGTCTAAGAACACAACTACGTTATTTCCGTTTTTTTTTAATTCTTTCTCATTCCCGTACGTCGGAGCTCATCACTATATACCTACCGGCCCTCTCGAGTCCTTCTCGTGTGTGCATTCCCTCAGTGTCGCTGTCTGTTGTGAGATATGATGCTTCCAGAAAAAAAAGAATAATAAAAGAAAAACGTGGTTTTTTGTAACTCGCCAGGACGAACCATGCTCCCTTCCGTACTTCGCAGACAACGCTGCGGAAGCTATGTAGAAGTAGAAGTCTCTCTCGACGCGTTTCGCGCTGCAGTTGTTTTTGACCTGCGATGCCTCCCGTATGCAACTACAGCTCGTGGACCTAAGGTGACGTCAAGTCACGTACCGCCTGCGCACGTTCGTACTTCCAGTAATGCGACGTAGCAACGTTTTGGTCGCGAGCGCGCGACCGGTGCGCCGTGGCCGGAGAATCGCCGATCGCTCGCAGAATCGTGTCGGTCCGCTCGTTCGGCGGTAAACATCTGCGACGCCTTCCTTGCGATGAATACGTCACAATTTGCCACAGAAAAGTAGGAGACAAAGTTACGAAGCTTTATTTCATAGTCGGCGCGCTATTTTCTGGCCGCGAACGCGAGCAGCGAGACAAGTGTTTCCGTCCTTCGTATATAGCCGATATTTAGCGTCGCCTGCTGTATTCGCGCGCAGGTCGAGCCACACCAAGCTCGGCCCTCCGAGTCGTGATTTCGGGAAACGCGGCTGCACACGTGCGCGCCTTCAAATCCGCGCCGAGGGTCGGAACATCGTGTTTACCAACATCGCGAACCCCCCAATTCACTCCCCTCCCCCGGCACATGAGGCGGCGCGGCTGCCGCCGTCGACCAGCTGCTTTATCGGCGTCCTGCACGCGCGTGCCTGCTCTCATTCCCACGCCGCAGCTGCGCGGCGCTCGACCTCGTCGTCGCGCTCGCCCCCCCGGCGCAGCTGCGCACGTTGCCGTCCGCCCATGCCGGGCACAGTTACGCGTCCTACAGATGCCCGTTTCTTCATTTGATCGTATCGCGAATTTCGCGCTTCCTCTATATATGCATCTTTAATCGGCTGTATACGCCTGCGTTTCCTTTATGCGACGCGCGCTTTACGTTTCGCTTATGGTCAGTTATTGTCGCCAAGCAGACGATAATAGCCGGTAGAGATAGCATACGGGCTATATACAAGCGTGACCCGAAAGAAATAGCGTCGTGACCACTGCGCACGCGCCCGATACGAGAGGAGCTTTGGTTTTGCGTAGTCCAAACTTGACCGAAATTCTTGTTCTAATTATTTTTATTTGTATTTTGTTCATTCATCTTCAAAGCAAATTTATATTTTCCGTACAAGTAATACGCGGGAGGAGCGCTGCTTCCAACTGCTCTAGTTACGCGCTACACTATACCCACTTTGACCGGAAAGTTTTGTGTGAACACGGCTGCGCCCATCAAAGTGGCGGCTCCAGCCTAGCAACAAATCTTATTTTTAAATCTGACCTTACTTATTTAAAAGTTACTCTTAGCGTTCGTGAAAAACGAATCATCATGTAGGCTATCGCTTTCATCTCGTTTAAATTACAAAGACTGAACTATAGATCGCCGCACTTTTCTAAATCGGTTGTCTAAAGCGGCAAGGTTTTTGGCTGGCGTATCTGGGCTGCCTTGGCCGATAACTGCAGGCAAGTTAGCCACACAGACCTAAGCGCAATAGATTATTCGCTGTTAATTTATTACCACTCAAAGTTCTATATTAAAAGCAACGACGTACGGTTGTCGAAGGCACTTATTTTGTGCGATCTTCTATATCGTAGCCTCGATTTGTAGCCGTAATGCCGCAGCACACGGAAAAAGCAAACCGCCAGTGACAAAACTGTCGCGATACCTTATTAAAAATTCAAAACTTCTGCTGTTTTGTGTGCCCCCAAAGCCGCCGTACGCAAATCACTTTAGGGTCCCGAATACTGATACTGCTCGCGTATATTGTCCTACTGGTCATAACTGCTCTTGATCCGCTACCGGTGCTGAGAGGTACAGGAAATTCTTACGATCTTGCCCACGTTCTGAGAACCCATACGACGCAACAGCATCTGCCGTCGCGCAGGAGATCTGCAAGCGGCCTTGGTCGCCATCTCATTTGCATAAGGATGTGCACAAGCGCGTCGTTGAATGCGAAAGCTAGGTCTGTCTATGCGGGAGAATACAGTGGGCAAGTTCGCAGCGGAATGGACCAAAAGGAAAGAGCAACACATCACGACTCCGAATGACTGGCCGAACATCGACGATGTCGCAACCGCATTGCCTGGTCGAGCGCGTTTGGGATGACGAAAGAAAATGCGTGCAATGACGCACTTTGAAGAAACAACGGAGGCTGAAATAGGTCTGAACGTTTCTCGTGGACCAGGCGTGGCTTAGGGACGTTAAAAACTCGTAAATCAATCAAACAAGGAGGAGGAGGAGGAAATAAAGAGAGAAGGCAGGGATGTTAGCCAGAAATGCGTCTGGTTGGCTCTGGGAGACGGGAAAGAGGGAATAGAAAGAGAGAGGGAGGGGAGGGAGAGGAAAGCCGTGGTGAGCTCGTGCACGCACGCGGAGTGCCCGAGCGAGTCAACAGGCCGGTCGCCCTCAAGAAAGACAAAAGTGCCTTCACAGCTTTGTGGGCCGACGAACGATGGGGACGGTATACAAATAGCACCTGCACAAATGGCCGATCGTCGAGTCGTCGCAATGCGATAATGTTTGTCTTTCCGACTGAAGTCGATGACAATGGCGCAATAAATGTTCGATGTTCTCTTCCACGCCGCAGACGTCACATGCTGCACTGTCGGTCATTCCAATCAAATTAGTGCACGCCTTCGTGAAAGCCACTCTCAACCACAGCTGGTATAGAAGCGATGCCTCACGTCGGTGAAGCCCGGGTGGAGGACGGAGTTAGAGCGAAGGGTTCAGTTTGTACAACCTGGTGCGCCTTATATTTGCGGTGTTCCACTCTGTTAATGAGAGCTTGCGTGCCAGGTGACGAAGCTGCCTTGCAGCGTCTGTCCTGGAAAGAGGAACGGAAACGCTGTTGTTGTTGTTGATGGGACTCTCGGGCAGCTTTGTCTGCTCGATCATTTCCACTGATCCCCCAAATGGCCAGGTAGCCACTGGAAAATAATGTGATGCTCTTTCTGTTTGACGTCGTCATGAAGTTTGACGATTTCGTATGTTAGCTGTTTGTTCGTAAGCTCCACGTCTGAGAATTGATTGCATGCTGTGCAAAGCCGGTCTCGAGTCGGAAAATACGGCCCATGTGCCAGAACTCTCTGTGTCAATAAATTGAAGCGCACTGTGCAGAGCCGTGAGTTCTGCAGCTGCGCACGTCGTGACATGTGACGTCCTGAATCGCAACAAACACAGCACCCCCAGAACTGGTCGATGTGATCGATCCGTCACTATAAAACAGGGAGGGAAGCACGGAAAGAAATGCGTGCCTCAACGAGAGCTGTTGCGCTTCTTTAAACCTTTGAGCAGTCGGAAGCGACGACGCGTCACCCGGACGCGTCCTGCAGGCATAGGCTGGATTAGGGTTACCACCAACAGGGGGATTTGATCGCGGGACTTCGTGCTTAGCGAGTTCTTTCTTTTTCTGTTTCTGCCTGTTCCATGACGACGACAGCGGCCGACAGTCGTCATCACGAAGTCGTTTTCGTTTGTCGCGTTGTCGTTCGGCCACCTCGTCGTTCTCAGCTTCGGCGTCGCCTCAGGGCAAGGAATCCTGTGCCCACCATCGCATCGCTCGCGCTGCAGACAGCGAAGAGCTCGCCGAGGCTGTAATGAAGGGGAGGGGAGGTAAGTGCGTCTATATCGGCACGTCACGCGAGTGAAATGCATCCCACCCAAATGACGCGCCGTTTGCCGCAGTTCGGGCGAGCACGTGGCGCGTAATGTACCGCTAGACTGATGGGTTTATTGGTTCGTTGATTGATTACAAGGGGGCGTCGCTGCTTTGGAGGCGGAATGGGGGTGGGGGGGAGGTGTCATAGGCTTCGCGCTGAGAAGTTTTGCGCAGTGGGCGCGCCACCTTGTCGCTTCCGTTGGAAGGGCGTGGCTGGCAACTTCGACGTCGTGCGGTGACACCGCCGCTGCGTGCTGTCGATCATTCGGTGCGTGTCGGTGTCACTGGGCTGCCACTTTTGCCGTGACCTCCCGTGCGACGCGAGTTAAAGGCACGCGTATTTCCTTTCGGGGCATTAAAAGAGCACCGATCGCGCAATTTAGAGGGCGTAGAAACTTTATACCGCCCTCTTCTCGCACCCAAGTGGATGACACTTAGTAAGAATTGAGGTCGGAAATTTGATACTAAAGTCGTCTGGCAATGCAGGACGCGGCGTCATCGGCGTCACCGCGACAGCGAACAACAGTTCCTCCGTCGTTTCGCTGCAGATTTACAAATTGCAAGCTAGAGACTATAGGGTGCAGCGTGCGTTTCTGTGGTTATGTAGCGCTCGTGTGCCAGCCGCCGCGATCGCGGCAACAGAGCGAGTCGGTGTATTACGACGTCATGAAAAATCCACCTCCCGGGTGCCGAAACTCCTTCGTAAATACTGCAGTAAATAATTTAGCTGTTTGACGCTTGCGAGTGTCTTTTATTTTCTTTCTAAGGGATAGCTTAAACTTAAAAAGAACTAGGCCAGAATTTGAAATTTGCTGTGGGCGTGTTATCATTCTTGGTTTTAACTACAGCGCGCACAAAGCACGAAGGACACGGGAAGTTTTCATGAAAACGGCGCTCGTTTGTTAACTACCCGTGCCTTTTCTGTGCGCTGCAGTTTAATTCAAGAACCTAAAGGCCAGGACACGGCTCTTCAGTATGTGCGAATAGCATACTCAAGACTGCGTCACGGGCGACCTTGCAGGAGTTTGTCAACGTGGAGTTTCTCGTGCCTCGCCTGTCCTTTGCGATTTCGAGCGTATACGCGTGGCGCGATCCCGTATACGCTCGACACAACTCGAGTTTCGTTGGATGTATGCCTTCCAAAGTGGGTGTGTAATGCTATCGCATTAAAAGAAGACGTAAAAAATGAAGGTGATTCATCTTCTACTTGACGTCGATGAAAGACGTAGCCTTTCTGAGTGAGCTGGGGGTAAGGATTGGGTGTGTGAACCATATAATTTATTGCGAAGGCCGCGCTGGAGCTACAACGTTTGATCGACGTCAGGTAGAAGTTGAATTGCCTTCCAAATTTTGTCGTCGTGATCGTCGTTATCATTGTCATTATTGTTATTATTATTATCATCATCATCATAGTCATCACATACCCAGTGACCACAATGGCACTTATAGTTAGGCTTCACAATCTCTGGGATCGGTCCACGAAAGAGGTCAGGGAAACACACTTACCCCATACGGAAAAGTAACTCGCCAAAATATACCTCGTCTTTAAAAGACAAACGCAAAATCTCGCGTCAGTACTCTTCTTATCTCGCATTCGCGTTTTGCCGTTCTCCGTCCGTGCTTTCTTCCGCGTGTGCAGAGGATGAGCAGAGACCGGAACGTAAATATAGAGGCGAACACGTTTGCGCACGCTGGGGCACGTGTGAATTCTGGTGGGTCGCCCAAAATTTATAGTATAATGTAATAAAACACTTAACACTAACCCCCAACGTATCGTTTTTGATACACTAAGCGCGATAGCTCAACATGCTGATTTAACGCGGCGGCAAATTTAACGGAAAGCGCATGGTAGCCTCCTTAATGTACTGGAGCGAATTTTCACTTCTGGTTAATTCAGAAAACCGAGTACATGTAATTACCACATGTACTAATTATAACTCAAATAACATTTTATTGTTTTTTTATACAAATGTGCTCTCCATGAGCAGAAATAATGGTGAACAATTCTTTTTTATGCGGAATTGTGTTATGGCTTTCTGTAGCATTGATCAACCAAGTTGCCGGGAAATTTGGAAGCGCAGGCTGGCGGCACTTATGTGAACGTGATTTTCGGTGTTCTCTCCGCGTGTCATTGAAGGTTATTTTCGTAAACTTACTTGCAGTGAATTCTCAAAGCTACAGTATAGAGGTGTCGAGCTGAAATTGCCACATGTTCCGCTGACACAGTAGCGATAATAGCGGGACCCTTAACGACTGTCTGCTATAATTGCGAGCCCTAAATTAGTTGACAAAGGTGTGAAAAGATTGCATGTGGAGATTATTTATGGTCTTGATATGTTCGCTCTCAGCCGACGTTAGGAGTTAACTGGGAAATCACGTGGTAAAGTTGGAAGCGCTTGCTTCCTATTACTTCACTTCTAAATAACCTACGGCACTATATGAGCGGTTAGAATTGTTCAATAAAACAGAGAGAGAGAGAGAGAGAGAGAGAGAGAGAGAGAGAGAGAGAGAGAGAGAGAGAGAGAAGATGCGATAAAGGGCATTTTCCTTACCTGTTACTATGTTATAAGAGCACCTGTCATTTTTGCGCTGAGCACTTGGTTTGCGCACGCGCTGAGGCTGTTCGCTGAGGTGTTCTTCCCAGAAGAATACCTTAATGTGGGAGTGCGGTGTTTTGTACGTTTTCTCTTGCGCATCGAAGCTTATGACCTCTGTTCCCAGTAAACTACCGTGAACCTCAGCTGAAGTCGTCAACGTGTCTACTAACGCCGTATAAAAAGCCCCACCGCTGTCCTTTGGTTCCGCTTCGTGCCTGAATCATTTTGTCGCGTAGGTGGCTCAAGGTGCACTCTTTGGCTATCTACTGAGAGCACAGAGCGCAGGTTAGCTAGCCCTGTGGTTCAAGTTTGCTAACGGCGAAGAAAACGCTAGAGGCACAAGTCCGATATACATATTGAGAAAGGGTGCAGCTATAGGGCTGAGGAGGAAGCTCTGGCGGCGATGTAGATGTTAGAGTCCTTTTCCAGCTGCAAGAAGGCATTGCGCGTGTTAGTGCGTTAGCGCAGACAAAATATGCACGTGCCTGCTCCCCCCCCCCCCTCTCCTCCCTTTACACGCACATGCCGCTGTAGTTCGAGTGTGTCTGCGCGTGGACCTCGGCAAAGGGGAGGTCGGCGCAGGCATGCGGCGGCGGCTTTGCCGATTCGCGGCTCTGGTGGCGGCGAGATAATTAGGCGCCAGACGGCGGAATGCGGCGCCGCCACCAGCGCACTGTACGCGTCTCCCGCCTCACTGAGACCCGCCACCCGGCTATCGCTGCGGCACTGCTGGAGCGCGCGTGTTTATAACGCCAGTATCTGGGCGAGTGTACACGCATTCACGCGCGCACAGAGCGCGCGCGTATGGCGCTGACGCCGTGTGGCACGCTCGGCTTCGCTTTGAAAGAGAGAGAGAGAGGGAGATAACGCGGCGTGCATTCGGCAGAGCTTGTGCAAGGACTGCTTTGCGTTAAAGCTTAGCACTGCGCCACTAACTGTTACTCCGATCAGAGGTATGACAGGCATAATCAGTTGGAGCAGCTTGCGCCTGTCGTCTTTTTGTCCCTTAAAGGCGGTTTTGTACTAAAGTGTAACTTCGGTTTACATTTGAGGGAACCATCACTCGCAATTTTGGGCGCCAAGTTAACGCTCTTGTGCACCGCCAGATGACGTAGCGCTTCTGCTGGTTGGGTGTCTCCGCGATAGAGTGCACGAGGTGGCACCATGGAATAAACCACCTTTTGGCACACCCGTAGGTGACTGCGCTGCATTAGATCACGGTACATGTAAGATGGTGCGTCCGCGACTCGGATAGAGGAAACGAGACCGTTCTGAAATGCGATGCTCAGTGTCGTTATCATGCGGCGACAACACAAGCGCTACTGTCTGCATGCGTTGAAACCCTATTCTATCAAAGAGAACGGAGACTTGTAATCCAGAAGTACATGTTGCTGGGCTAGTCGGTTCATACTGCCCAGTCGACCATAAATATGATCTATTTGGCGCAAACAAGGAAGGACGGAAGGGAACAAGGGGAGTTCCCTTATTCCCTTCCCTCCTTACTTGCTTGCGTCAAAACGGTTATATTTATGGTCTACTCAGCAGAGCGGAGACTGTTGCATTAGTGAGCCGTCACTATACTGGTGCACATTGCCGAATATGAATTCTTGTCAGCAGATTAATTGTTGGGCCTAGTTTTTAAGTGATTTCAATTCTGCGTGCTCTCAAATGTAATATAAATTCTTGAGCATCCATATTTTTTTATGTGCATGAGTCAGTCAGTGTACACCCGTGAGCAAGAGTATATAGACCAGGCATTGCGCGATAAAGCCGATTCTTTTATCTGTCTGTGAATACTACTTGAAATTGAGGACTGCAGCCGAAACTTCCATGGTATCGCGAACTTTCCAGGGCACTCGTCAATTTCACTTTATGCACATTAATTACGAAGAAGTTCAGTTTTTCCGGCGACCCTCTGGGACGTATGCTTTTGCTGACGGGTGTACGCATTAGTGTGTATTCTTGTGCGTATAGGGCGTGAAATATATATTTGTATATACGTGGTATATATACGTGTACGTATGTCTCCGAAGATTTCTCCGTTGTAAAGACCCGTGCTATGCCTCATATTTGCGCACACTCGGCCAAATGTGTTGTTCGCGTCCTGTGCACGCGATTGTCTGCGGTACCGGTGCGAACGCGTCGCGCGCTTCCGTTGCCACCGCACACGTGGCTCTGTTGCCAGCGCGCGTGCGTGCGTTCCGGCGCAGTGTCGATCGAGGCGCTCGCTCTGTGTCCGGCTGCCCAGTGCTCGTACACAGCGAACGTGCGCTGCTCTGCTCGCAGGTGATGCTGGTGGGCGACTCCGGTGTGGGAAAGACGTGCCTGCTGATCCGCTACAAGGACGGCTCGTTCCTGAGCGGAGCCTACATCTCCACCGTCGGCATGGACTTCAGGGTCAGCACGCGATGGGCAGCAAGACCCGCTTTGCGTCGCTCGCCCTTGGTTTTTCACTGTACATGCGTATTAGCGGTGCCCGTTATATTCGCTAATGGGCGAGTTCCTCATTCCTAGTCCCTAATCATCCGCCGCCGGCACTGAGCGAACAGTGCGCTCAGCTCGTAAGCTGGTTCGCAGCGCTACACTCTGGCGCACATTCAAGTGTTGCTCGGTGACAGAAATACGGTCAATCAATCAATCAATCAATCAATCAATCAATCAATCAATCAATCAATCAATCAATCAATCAATCAATCAATCAATCAATCAATCAATCAATCAATCAATCAATCTTAATTCCAACGTAGGTGTCCTAACGCGAAAAAATAACAACTTTAGTTTGTGCATAGTTTGTGCATAGGCGGTTTTAACTCCTCGCTGGTTACTCGGCCAGTAAGAGGAGCCAGAGAAGGCAGCGATTTCTGCCCGAAGTGCGCTCTCCCGGGCGGTGAGCGTGAGAGACGGGACCTCGCTGGAGCTATACGGCGAGGTGGAGGCGTGTGCCGAGCGGGCATGTTCGCCGCCGTCAGTGGCTTATTTTTTATTGCGCTCTCGGGGGAAAATTTCTTCTCATCCGACCGGTACAACGAAATGAACTTAACCATCCAGTTCCGTCAGTGTTGCGCTTGCTTCGCCGCTTTTTAGCCGAACATTGCGGCGAAGTACTAAAACCGCTCGCCGATAGTGTTTAAGGCGTCCGTTGCACTTGACGAGAAGCGCTCTGGCGGAGCAATATACGACAACTTTAACGAAGCTTTAGGCCCTCCTCATTTGCCGTTCGTGTTTGCTTCGCCAGATATTAGCCAAGCATTGCGGCGAAGAAATCGAAACACTCCGGCTTCGCTAAGCTGACATATCGCGCGCTCCGTCGAGACCACCGCGCTAACATGTTTGGATGCGGAACTCGTATAGGCGAGTACTTTACGATCACCCATCGACTATTATTACATCAGCAGCAGTGAATTACAGCATATAGGTTCTAACGCGGCGAGGTTACGTGCGCTTGCCTTCTGGTCGTTCAATTACATGGCGCAGCCGGTATCTTTTCGCTTTTGTATTTGAGATAAGACCTGTTACAGCGCGCATAAACTTAGCAAAATAATAAGTCGACGAAAAGTGTGCAGAACATGAGTAATACGAATATGCCTTTAAAGAACAAGCTGCGCGTTCGATGTGTTGGATATTTGGCGTATCACTGAAGCGCTCGAAACAACTTCGTTTACGTAGATTTCACGTTATGGAAGAGCGCACCGCGGCACTGGTATATATCTCGGAATTAGCACACTTTCAATGTTCGTTCTAGTGCGTCTTTCAACACGATAGCGTTAAGGGCCCCGTGTCGCAGAAAAATCTGGCGTCGGCGGAGTTGTCCGTGAGCGAAAACTTCCGTGTGTGTGTATATATATATATATATATGCCACGCCTTACTATATGACATGCGGTATATGCGGGTTATATTGCCACACCATTCTATCGCTAAAGTTGTTCATACGTTGTCTTACGTTCTTGACAAAGTTATTCCACGGAATTTTGAGAATGACAGTCCACAAACAAACGTCATGAAACAAAATACCGACAGCGCATGCCTTTTATGTTAAGACTTCCCAGACTTAAATATGAAAGGTGCGAAACAATAATAGAAACGGGAAAACGATGTAATTTCTCTGGCGCGGCTGTGCACAACCTTTGGGATCAGCCCACGCAACAGGCCGCGTTTCTACCAGAAAGCTCGCCTTCGTGCATAGTGTTCGCTGCCAGCGTTTCCCGGCAGACGTTACGCTAACATAAGCTGCAGTTGCCGGGAAGCGTGAGAAGCAGTCGGGTATCTTTGAATGCTGTCGCGTTCCTCTCTTGAAGGCGAAGCTTAAGCGTCCTCAAAATTTTTCATTCGACGGATTGCCGACCACTCGTCATGTTTAATCTTTGGTGTGCTTGGCGAATAAGAGTTGCCGTTTCTACCTTATTGCAACGCCAGCGGTATGTGTGCATTCGCCCGGAGGAATACATACAATTTACGCGCTTCATCTCTGAAGGACGGTTTGCCGGGTGAGTTGGTATTCCATTCTTGAGGCGAGCATCGCGAAGAGACTTCTTAATGCGAAGGCAGGGAAGACGGAACGCAGCACTCACTGCTTCTGAGCTTGGAAGTGAGAGCCAAACAAACAAGGGTTTCGCCGGGCCTCTGCGACGTCTGAAGGAGAAAGTGCGCCCAATCCGCGGAGGGTGCGTCGCCGATAGATTCGCGCCCGTTTCGGGAGGAAGGCCAAAGCCGACGTGAATGATGCGCACCGTGTGTCCATCGCACGACCGCAGCCCGCCAACGGACTGGTAAGTATGTCGACTCTGTATCCTTTTGCGCCAGCAGCCGTGCAAAGTCGTGCCCGGCGGAGTTGGCCTCGAGTTGCAGACCGCGCTTCTTCTGCCCCTCTTTCCGAATGCGCTGCCCTGGAGTATATATCTGCACGTTTTTTTTTTTTCGCCTCAGTTTATTTCTGGCCTTATTTTCTTTAGCGTCCACTGCGTTTTTGTGCCCGTGACGAATGGTCTTCGGATCCGCGGCGGGGACCACGGCACGGGCTTTGCGGCGAGCAGATTACCTCTGCGCTGCGCTTGCAGTAGCAGCTCGGTCGAACCTCGATAATCGATATAGCGGCGGCCGAAGGCGCACAGTGGACACCACAGTTGCGTGTGGACTGTGTGTGTGCGAAGTGCACCACAGCGGCGCTGCTTCCATAGCCTCCAGGGTTCCTCTCTTGCCTGTGTGTGCATGGATGTGCCTTAGGGAAATAGCGTGTCTTTCGCCTCTTTCATTCTTCTCAAGCGCTCGCGGTGTGGAACCATCAGGCGCGCTTGACGCATTTGACGATTTCAGCTAGCAAGGACGACTGCCCGATAAGTGATACGAAGTGGGAAGGGCAGCTTGAGGAACGTGGTCGACGTAAAGGGGGAGGGGGGGGGGCAGTTGAACGGCTGATCGACTGCGCGAAGTTTAAACGCCCGAGATTAGAGTGTTTTATTTGAGCGTCCTTACGGTGCGTTGCGCTCCGAGTTGCCCCGCTAAGCCACAGCGGAGCGGAAGGGGGGGGTGGGGGGCGATTTTCACGTTTTAGTTATGCGTTTAGCGTAGCGGAGTGGACAGATGGATGGATGTTATGAGCGTCCCCTTTGGAACGGGGCGGTGGGTTGCGCGACCAAGCTTTTGCTATTAGACTACCTGATGTCGTGCCTAGGTTAAACACAAGAAAATAAAAACGACGATGAACTCCCACAACCAAATTTTTGATCCCCTATTGTGAACTTTGCTTTTGTATTTCTCCGTTTTTTTGTCGTTTCCCTACTTTTCTTCCACAAATATTCCAATCGCCTCTTACTAATCTCTACTGCGGACATGTTTACTTTTTCCCTGCTCTCGCTGAACCCAAGAGCTTCAAGGAGGCCAGTGGTGCCTAATTCGACCGCTGGGAAGATGTCTTCACATTCTAATAAAAGGCGCTCCATCGTTTCCCTAGTTTTACAGCAGCAAGCACATGCACCTTCCTTCTTATATCTCGCTTTATAGGTGCGTGTTCTAAGGCATCCTGATCTCACTTGGAAAAGTAATGAGCTTCCCTTTGAGTTATCATAAGTTTTTTCTTTCCTGATTTCGTTTTTTCCTCTTAAGTAGTTACTCATGGCAGGTTTCTTTTCCATTGCCGCCACCCATGAGATTCTTTCAGCCTCTCTGACTTTCCGCTTGACGTTCTTTGTTGCTATGTTGCCCACCCTACAGGCCGCATATTTGCTGGTAAGCTTCCTAGTTCTTTTCTTCCACTGTGAGTCCAATGTATATTTCTGTACAAATACCCCAACACTCTACCAGCCCATTTACTTTCTTCCATCTTCCTCAGTCGTTCTTCATAATCAATTTTACTGTGAGCTTCCCTCACTTCATAACTTGTCCAGCCTATATCACCCTGCACAGCTTCATTTGTAGTCTCCCCGTGAGCGCACAATGTGAGGCGTCCCACTGACCTTTGGTTGCCATCGAGTCCTGATTGTGCCCCTGTTTTCACGCAAACAACCGCATTTCCAAAAGTAAGTCCTGGAACCATAACACATTTCCACATACCCCGGAGCACCTCGTGCCTATTGTAACCCCATAGCGCTCTGTTCTTCGTTATGGCTGCATTTTTCTTCCCCTTTATGTTATTTTTTCCTGTTTCCATATATCTGTCGCCTTCGTTTATCCATATACCAAGGTATTTATATGCTCTTACCCGAAATATTTCCCGGCCCTGTATTGCGACTGTCTGTTCGCTGTTTTCATTGAATAACTGATTTTCTAACACTAAATTTCAATCCTAAATTCTTGCCTTCCTGTCCACAGATATTAGCTAGATGTTGCAAATCACTTTGCTTGTTAGCTAGTAACACAATGTCGTCTGCATAAAATAAACCTGGAAGCTGCTGCTCTACTACTGTA